>NW_027210652.1:820000-835000 GCF_029030835.1 Brachyistius frenatus
ATCAAGCACTCCTCAAAGCTAAAGCTTCACTGAAAAGGTGGCTTGCTGTTATTTATTTTTTTTATAATAATAATAATAATAATAATTATTATTATTATTATTATATATATATAAAATAATATATATTATTTATTTTTTTTTAATTTTGTTTCAACTCAAAAACGGTCCTTTATTTTTACGTAAAAAGTGTCTTTACCTTGTCGCTCTCGTCTCCGTACGCCAGGTCCGGGTGGCAGTGGTAGGACCCACCGGAGGCTCCTGCACAGGGACGGAAAGACAACAATAGGTCACACATTTTATAACTGGAGCACCTCAGATTTACACAAATTAAAATGCGAAATAAATCAACATATCAATCTAAAATAAAAAATAAAAAACACACTCTTATCAATTGGTGAATTCATGTATTTGCTGACCGAGTCACGTGTTTGTTCATCTCAGGAGGTCACTGTGGTTGAGTCACTGTTTCATTGTGGATTTTGTATATTATGTTGTGTAAGCTGCATTTCAATGTTTGTGAGTGTACGGCTGCTATCTCGGCCGGGTCTCGCTTGTGAAAGAGATTTTGATCTCAATGGAATTTCCTGGTAAAATAAAGGTTAAAAAAATATATATATATATATAAAATATATAGAAATATAATATAGAAATATATATATAATACACACACACACATACACACTATACATTTCTGATAAAAGAAAAAAAAATAGAACCAACAGCTTATTTCCCTGAAATGCCTCCATACCATGAGGCATCCAGAGCAGACCTTGAGTTGTGAAAATGATGGCTTTGAATTGCTTCGATTCAAAGAAGCCATTGAAAATTGAATCTCGTTTTAAGTATACCATTAGTCCAAATCTATTTTCTACACTTTCCTATATCTATATATAAAAAAATGTATAACTAGTATGACACCTTGCATTCAAAAAGGTCTTCTCCTGCTCTCTGCAGGGGTTTGAATGTATTTTAAGGACATGGTCCACTGTATTCATTTCGTATTGTGCAATACAACATTCAAAACATGTTGATAATACCCTTTGTTGAAACCGATAGCACCATTATACCCCGTCGTTGTGTGGAGTCCCCGTGTTTATCTACATGCAGTTCATTTAATCCTTTTGTTGTTACTGTTCGAACGCGACTTGGATTTAATACAGAACAATGAAAAAAACAATGACAACATGTTTGTGAGAAAGGTTGCTGACCATGTGTATGGAAAAAAAGTGACTGAAACACATATGGTACATTCTTGTCTTGGATCAGAGGCTGGAGATACACACACACACACACACATACATGCAGAATAAACACAGTAATCCTGGATTAGAGAAGCTTTCTGACGATACCGCCGCTTGCATCACAGCTAAGACTTTTACTCTTTTGTTTGTCCACAATCCTTTCATCTCTTTTTCTAAATATTGGGGCTTTTGTTTTGCCTTTGTCATGGTGGGCACGTCTTTGGTTGGGGACGTCCTCACCACAGATGGTGGCGGTGGTATACACACCAAGGGTAAGCACTCCCAAGGGCACACCGGGCTACCTTTACAATAAAAGATGAGGAAAGCTCAACTAGAATGGAATAAGATGCAAAAGAGAATTTTTTTTTTTTTTCACCTATCGGCTGTTTGTTTGAGGGATTTTTCCTGCTCTCAGCCTCCCTCTTTGAAGAAAAGCTATGACTGACAACAAAGAGGAAAGGAAGGAGAGAAAGGGAAACAAGAGGTAGACAGAGTGAGGTTTTCACAACTGAAATCCTCAAACCTAAAATAAAAAAAAAATGAAAAAAATGTCCTCCCATACTCAAATCCCTAGAGCAAGCAAAATACTAAATGGATTGAAAGGGTTGAGGTGAGTAAAGCTGATTTTAGTGGAGTGAAAACCGGCTAAAAGACTATTTCTCCTGCACTGATTTAGGATGAAGTACTGGTGAAGCTTTCACGGGACTCCCCGGCTGCACAGCGCAATCCTGTATGACACTCATTCACTGATCACAATGGGCAAAAATCCAGCTCCCTCCATGAATATGATCTCACTCGCACGTTGTCAGAGTCCTGTAAATTGAGTCAGAGACGAGTCATTCAGTTCGATTCACTCTGTAGAGCGGCTCTAAAATGTTTCAATGACATCATGCCCACTGTTGGACTAACAGACCGCACACAATTTAGTTTCTGCAGTTAGCCCCCCCACCCCGAAGGAAAGCTGAATGGTGGCATTGCAGTATGAATTACAATGGGAAATGGTAAACTCTTCACCGATATCTACGAAATTCTAGAAAAACGCTGATAAGGAATATTCCGTGGATATTATGAAATTTAAACTAGGTTTATATAAAAGAAATCCGGGGCTTCTGTATATAACACTTCACGAATCGTCTTTTCCCCGGTGAGACGGCGGTTAGTGTTAAAATGTCAATGTGGTATCGTTTGTGTAGTCTCAGTGTAATTCCTGAGTAAACAGAAGAAAAAGGGGAGAGCTGGACCGTGAGACAGCAGCACGGCTCAAGAGCCTTGAAGACAAGAACCAGAACAGAAGTGTCCGCATGAACACACTGTGACTCGTAGGTTAGTGTTGCAAATGTTGATGGGAAAATATTGAAAAGAATAACAGATAACGGGACTGGTGGAGGAGGGAATGATGAAATCATTGAAACACTAACAAACCACTGAATATAAAGTCAATAATAAAAAATAAAAAAAATGTAAAAAAAAAACTTTAAGGTAAAAAAGAAAAGCACATTTACAGCACAAATATCAGCTTAGACTGTCGTCACTATCACAAACATGTCTAGTTTGAACATTTTATTTGTGGTAACCGTTTAAAGATCTCCAACCTGAAAGTGATGATATCTAATGATAATGTTAATGAAGAGCTTTTTACATAAACGGGCCACAACACGTACACAGAAATTCAAAGTATTTTGGAGGGGAGGGTAAGCTTTGATAATATGTTCCTTTATAAAACCATGTTGATAGTTTTCTGAATGTTTCAATAAAGAAAAAAGAAAATTACACAATACACTACAGTTTAAATCTTTAGTTTTCATGCACTTTAGAGAGGGAGTATCTAATGTTAGTTTCTGTAGCTAAAGTTTATAAATGTCCCTAAAAAACAAATTTTACTAAAAAAAATACTAGACCGTACCAGAGCAATTGGGTGAGTGCCATAAAACTATCATAGCTCAACACCCAGTCGTAGTGACAGTAACACGCTGCCAAGGTGTCATTTTCTATAAAAAAAAAAAGAAAAACTCAAAGCTGAGATGAAAAGGTGTCCAATAATGAAGTAAGTGTGGTTGTGTGAGAAGGAAATATTCATAGGTAATGAGAGTTTTTTGCTTTTTGTATAAATCTATAACGCCACAATGTAAATACTGCTAGAACAATAAAACCACAGACCGCATCAAGATGGAGAATTATTGTTAAATTAAAGTACTAAAGAAAGACACAAGTTTGACCTCAGAAGCTGCAGCGAAAAATAATAAATCACAATTTACCAGCTTTGAAAGTCCCAACAAAGTTGGATCACATAAATACGTGCAGGCAAAAACATTACAATAAACATAGCTGCAATGAACAGTATCTTAAGTAGCAGTGTGCAGAGTGAAGCACATAAACTCATCCTGTTTTCACATCTTCCCAACAGCTGCAGAAAAATCGCTTTGGGAAAAACAACATGGGATGGAGGGGAAGAAGAGGACAGAAATGTGGGCAAAGTGGAGATGCAGAAGAAGAGGACAAGGGCTGGAGACACATATAAAAAGGGTGAGAGCACTGAGGAGGAAGGGGAGACAGGAACAGACATGGTGTGTGTGTGTGTGTGTGTGTGTGTGTGTGTGTGTGTGTGTGTGTGTGTGTGTGTGTGTGTGTGTGTGTGTGTGTGTGTGTGTGTGTGTGTGTGTGTGTGTGTGTGTGTGTGTGTGTGTGTGTGTGTGTGTGTGTGTGTGTGTGTGTGTGTGTGTGTGTGGACCACGAGAGAGAGAGCAGTGGAGGGTGAGAGAACAGTCAGAGAGAGGTGGGAGGGTGGGGGTTGTGCCTTCCCCTCTTGACTGCTATTGATTTTCTGTAAGCCTCAGAGTGCATCAGCTATTTCTATCCATTTCCTTCACCTCTCCCTCCCTTACTCATCCCTCCCTCCCTCCCTCCCCCCTGTGCACTCAGCTCAGACACCCTCCTTACACATCCTCCTCCTCACACTCTCCATCACTTCATCACCACCCCTCCCTGCCGCCGATCTATTTCCCTATCTGCCGGCCTTGCCTCTCTTCCCATATTCCTGCTGCGTTATCGCACAGCATCCACATTTCCTTTCTTTGCCCTATCGCACCATCTCCGCCCAAGATCTCCATCAGCCCTCTCTCTCTCTCTCTCTCTCTCTATTAAACTACCTCATCCTCTCGCATGTCAAATCAGAAAAAAATAAAATAAAAAAAGCAACACAAGGAGAGAGTGGGTGAATGGAAAGAGTGGGTTGGATAGATAAGATGATAGATACGGTTAAGTGACAGGCTTACCTTACAAATCCCCAGCTCAACGGCAACAAGAAGCAAAATAGACAGAAACCACGCAGACTTCTGCACAACTTGCACCCGTTTACGTAACAAGCAGAAAGTCAAGAAATATATATACACATATATATACACATATATATATATATATATATATATATATGTGTGTGTGTGTGTGTGTGTGTTTATGCTACACGTACATTACATTTTACACATATATATATACATACATATATATATACATACATACATATATATATGTACGTATACAGTGGGGCAAAAAAGTATTTAGTCAGCCACCAATTGTGCAAGTTCTCCCACTTAAAAAGATGAGAAACACCTGTAATTTTCATCATAGGTACACTTTAACTATGAGAGACAGAATGGGGAGAAAGAATCCAGGAAATCACATTGTAGGATTTTAAATGAATTAATTGGTCAATTCCTCGGTAAAATAAGTATTTGGTCACCTACAAACAAGCAAGATTTCTGGCTCTCACAGACCTGTAACTTCTTCTTTAAGAGGCTCCTCTGTCCTCCACTCGTTACCTGTATTAATGGCACCTGTTTGAACTTGTTATCAGTATAAAAGACACCTGTCCACAACCTCAAACAGTCACACTCCAAACTCCACTATGGCCAAGACCAAAGAGCTGTCAAAGGACACCAGAAACAAAATTGTAGACCTGCACCAGGCTGGGAAGACTGAATCTGCAATAGGTAAGCAGCTTGGTGTGAAGAAATCAACTGTGGGAGCAATTATTAGAAAATGGAAGACATACAAGACCACTGATAATCTCCCTCGATCTGGGGCTTCACGCAAGATCTCACCCCGTGGGGCCAAAATGATCACAAGAACGGTGAACAAAAATCCCAGAACCACAAGGGGGGACCTCGTGAATGACCTGCAGAGAGCTGGGACCAAAGTAACAAAGGCTACCATCAGTAACACACTACGCCGCCAGGGACTCAAATCCTGCAGTGCCAGACGTGTCCCCCTGCTTAAGCCAGTACATGTCCAGGCCCGTCTGAAGTTTGCTAGAGAGCATTTGGATGATCCAGAAGAGGATTGGGAGAATGTCATATGGTCAGATGAAACCAAAATAGAACGTTTTAGTAAAAACTCAACTCGTCGTGTTTGGAGGAGAAAGAATGCCGAGTTGCATCCAAAGAACACCATACCTACTGTGAAGCATGGGGGTGGAAACATCATGCTTTGGGGCTGTTTTTCTGCAAGGGGACCAGGACGACTGATCCATGTAAAGGAAAGAATGAATGGGACCATGTATCGTGAGATTTTGAGTGAAAACCTCCTTCCATCAGCAAGGGCATTGAAGATGAAACGTGGCTGGGTCTTTCAGCATGACAATGATCCCAAACACACCGCCCGGGCAACGAAGGAGTGGCTTCGTAAGAAGCATTTCAAGGTCCTGGAGTGGCCTAGCCAGTCTCCAGATCTCAACCCCATAGAAAATCTGTGGAGGGAGTTGAAAGTCTGTGTTGCCCAGCGACAGCCCCAAAACATCACTGCTCTAGAGGAGATCTGCATGGAGGAATGGGCCAAAATACCAGCGGCAGTGTGTGAAAAGCTTGTGAAGACTTACAGAAAACGTTTGACCTCTGTCATTGCCAACAAAGGGTATATAACAAAGTATTGAGATGAACTTTTGTTATTGACCAAATACTTATTTTCCACCATAATTTGCAAATATATTCTTTAAAAATCAGACAATGTGATTTTTAGGAATTCTTTTTCTCATTTTGTCTCTCATAGTTTAGGTATACCTATGATGAAAATTACAGGCCTCTCTCATCTTTTTAAGTGGGAGAACTTGCACAATTGGTGGCTGACTAAATACTTTTTTGCCCCAATATATATATGTGTGTGCATATATATATATATATATGTGTGTGTGTGTGTGTGTGTGTGTATATATATATGTGTGTATATATATATATTATGTGTATGTATGCAAAGCTCTCACATCATCCCGCCTCCTGAACACGTGTCACAGCACACTTCACACCAAAGCAGTCAAGTGACAAGCTGATATCCAGTCTCAAAATAGGCAGGTATGTAACGTTTGCCCAGCCATTACCTGCTTCACTGCTAGAGCGAGGGCGTGTGTGTGTGTGTGTGTGTGTGTGTGTGTGTGTGTGTGTGTGTGTGTGTAAAGAAAGATTGTACCAAGTCTCTCCCACTTCATTGTCCTCCTACAACTACTTCCTCATCATCATCATCTTTTTCTGTTGTGTTATTGCTGCGGTCCTTGAGGTTGCTCCTCAATCCTGCACTTCTTCCCCTCTTGTTTGACCATTTAAATACCGCCGTCTGCGAAACATGTGCAGATTGTCTGCACGCAGCGTGCTTCAACGGACAAGTTATTGTGTTTTTTTTGTTGGTTTTTTTTTGGGCGGCTGCAGTGTTGCTTTGGCCCGAATCACAACATGCACATCACAACAGAACACGAAGAAGGAATGGAAAACTGGAAGATGGGAACATAAACTCATTTACAAGCTCATGTGCTATTCAGAAACCCCTTATGTGCACATATTACATTGCACCTGTAATATACATAGTGTTTTCATATTTCAGCTTTAACCCCTCTATATACACACACACACACACACACACACAGGCTTTTATGTGCAAACATTGCTCATAAACTTAATGTCATTAATATTAGGTAATAGGATACACATTTAACAGGCGAACTCTGACCAGTAAAACAACATTTGTTTGCGTCGCCACGTCAAGATACTGTACTACTATTGCGTTACAAATGATGTATGTGTATGCAGTTTCACACTGGACGGTAGTTTGTTTGTTTGTTTTTTTAACATTACTTTATTGAAGGGGGACATTTTTCTGTGCTGAGCTTTAATTTGAGTACACATGAACTTGTGACGGCTAAACCAATCAAAAGCAACCGTTGAAAATGACACATTTATTTTGAAAATAAACTTGAAAGCATGCCATCACAGGCCCCCAGCACTGAAACACACACTCACAGCTAAAGGACGATGCCTGCCTGACTGTATTGCCAAGCACCCCCTCCCCCCCTCCCTCTGGTTTCACTGCCAATAACAGATCCATAGTAGACAGTCTATTAATCAATAGGAGTATTTTCCAGTGAAATGTCATTTATGTGCCACCAACTCCTTCTCAGTGCACCGACGGGAAGGATCTTTCGTCAGTGATGTCATGGATCTGAACGCGTACGTTTCTCTCAGTCCTGCTCCCGGCCCACCCAGGCATCAAGTTAGCATGCATGTGCATGCGTGCACATAAACACTCCAAGTCAGGGGGAGATAGAGGGAATACACAGAGCTAACCACTCCCTCACACTCCCTGCGCTTTCTCACTCCCCACCCCACCCCTCACCCCCAACCCCCACCCTCCCCCTTCTGTCTTCACAATCTCCCACTGAAAGACAGAAACCATCTGAGAGACCGTGTTAGGGGAGAGGTGCTAATAGGCAGAAAAGGAGAGAGACAGATGACGGTCTTAATTCTCTTCTTCACATCATAAAATCGGGACTTTATTCCCACAAACCGAGTTGTCAGCTCATTGAAATTACATTCTGAGGAGCCGATGGAAAATAGCTCGTTAGAAATGTACTTAAATCTGCGTCTTTGGGGGCAACCGATGCACAATTTATTAAACCCGAGATCAATGTCTCCACGTTTAGAGGATTTGTTTAAGTTTCTGGATGAAAATTCGATTAAATATTACGTGTTCTTTCATTTTGGCACAGTGACAACAAGATGTGTTTATGTTCCTAATAATAAAAAGGGTAAATGCCACTTAATTTAAGTGGAGGAAATACAAAAGTGAAGACACACACAAGCACACAGAGGTATTTTTGTTTTTGTTCAACAGGTACCACTACATGTGGACTGTCTTACAAAAGGTCTGTCCAAACACATATGCTCATAGTACAAGTTGTTTGTTTACAAGAATGAAAGCAGAATTTGCAAAATCACCAGTTTTGCCTCATTACATGTCAATATTGCAGCAACTCTCGTCATACTCATTTAATCCTTATTGGGTAGCTGAAGGTAAAATATAAAGTTACTGCTATGTGTTGTTCTTGAGTTATTGTGTTCACAAGTTTAACTAAATAAGTCATTAATTAGTAAAGTTTTTTTTCTATCAGCACTTTGTCCTTCTGTGAAACTAAGCTCCACTGACAATAGCTTGATATGAAAATCAAAAAGAATATAATTATTTCGTAATTTGGGAAGTGCCAGTTTACTAGTTTGGAGACCTCCAATGATTTAATGAGTACATAAATTAATTAACAGTCTTCACATACTGTTAAATGTCCAGTAAAAACAAGAACATAAAATTCTACCCAAAATATAACCTGGGTTTCAAATACTGACAACCTATAGGCTTAAAGGATGTCACAACAACAACCACAGAACCTTCAATTCATTGCAATATCTTGCTGAAATTTCTCTCCCATCCTGCTTAGCCACCCATCTGTACGCACAGTATGTTTAAACTGTGCTTGTTTTGCCAGAATAAAACTCCAAGAAGTCCTGAATCTTCGATGGCTGTAGCATTCAGCTATATGTTGTCAAAAATGATGACTGGTCGAAATAAACTCGGCATATGTGTGGACAGCAGAGAAGTGGATTATGCGGCAAAGAGGTTTGAAATTGAAAGGATAGTGTTGTTGTTTTTTTACATCTTTAATTCTACAAATTATCCAAAACAAACTCAGTTACTCCCTCAATCAACAGCCAGGTACTCATTACATGTATGTGAGCGGTGTCGGTTCAAACCAGAAGGAGGAAAAGGGACAACAAGAGGTAGAAATGGGGAAGGACATATTGAGCAGTTGATGCCAAACTGTTGGGACACAGAGTTGCTACAAGAGCAACCTGAGGTGAAAAATTAAAAAATTAGTGGACAGGCCATCATATCAACAGGCTAGTATTCAAACAGCAGAAGCAAAAAAAACACTTCCCTCCCATCCTCGTCCTTAATTCACTCTACATTCACGCATTCCTTTCCGACGCATAACTTCACCTATGCTCAACAACAACAACAAAAAACTTAGGGCTGATCTCGACTTCAATCACCTCCTCTGCCTTCCCCGTGCCTCCATCTGCTCCCGGCTAATACTTGCTTCATCTGTCTCTTTTCTAAGTCACAGTATCCACGCCTCCTCCCAGATTGCACACTCTGTAAGGCGTGCTTCCTCTCTGTGTTTTGCTTAAAGTAATACTCATGAGATGCTACGCCTCCTCCGCAGTCAGCCCTATTCCATGAAATTTGTTCACATCCTCCTTTTGCTATTACTCCCCGGCCCCCCAGTCTAATTATCTCTCCCTTTCCCTGCCTCATCCCCTCACTGCGCCTGACCTTCCCTAAATCTCATGTCCGGCACTTCCTCACCACACTCCCTTTGACTGCCAAATCCCACCTCCTCTCTTTCTTTTCCAGCTCAGTTTTTTTTTGTTTTTTTTTGCACTTCTCTTCTGCTCTTTCCGATACTGACCTTTCTCGAGGCCTTTGGTGACCTCTGGCATTCTCCCTTCCACTCCCTCTTAGAGGCACATTTCTTTTTCCCAACCAGATCAGAGCCCTTCCCTCAGATTATGAGCTAATTTAAGGTCACTCGCCACCATCCCGAGGATCTTCTCTCACTGGACAAAGTGACTGCTTAGTTGTTTATTTGGAGTGACAGAGCAGCAAGGAACCCCTGCTACTCAGTCAATCCATGTGAAAGAGTTTCTCTTCCAACTGGAGGAGGAGGGGGAGAGGGGGAGAGGGGGGAGAGGTTGCCTGGGTGACAAGACAAAGGAAAGTATATTAAAAAAAAAAAAGAAACCACAGTCCATGTTTCCACTTCTGCTACAGACAGAAGGATGGAGAGGATAGGAGTGCAGTGGAGGGGTAGAGGTAGAGTGGCGGGAGTGTCCGCCTCTCGGCTGCTTTGGGCAATCCATTAAAACGATCCATCCATTAGACAAATGTGAGGGAGGAGGCCAAAGAAAATGGACCGGAGGGGTACAGAAAGGGTTGGCTGCTCCAGAGGGGAGGGAGAAATGAATGTGACTAAAAGAGGACAGGCTGTGACAGAGGTGGGTCAGAATCAGGGGAGGACACCAGCCGCTAAAGAGGATGTTTTTATCCACTTGGACCAATTTTGAAGCAGTTTAAAGCCTTTTCTTGACATTTCCTGTGCTTCTCTTTTTTGCAGACATGAGCTTGCAGGAGTCTCCCAACCTCCCAACACTATAATATCCTAAACTGGTGGGCAGGCAAAGTTATGTGAACATTATATGAGATAAAAAGAAAAAAATGGCATGAATAGGAAAGGAAAAGGGGAAAAAAAAAAAGTATGCACTACAAACAATATGAAACAAGCATGAAAGAACAAGGCACAAAGAGGAGAATAGGGACCAAATGAATTACAACAGACTGCCAGGAGAGGAGGGAGAGGGAGGGCTTGAAGAGTACAGGATATCATTATCTTTCATGCCCAATGCAGGTGACTAGCATGGGAAGAATGGATTAAGTACCTCTCCCTCTCTGTCACTCTCTCCCAACAAGCAAGACCCATTCTGGGAATGGAAAGAAGGTCTAATAAAAGGTGTGTAGTGTTGGGAAATGGTCCAGCTAGCCAGCTGCTTCACTCTTGTAAGAGAATATTCAACTATACATTAGTCCCATCGCTTCCTCTGGCTAGATTTACAATGTAAATAGCACTCCAGATTCAAATACAATAATCTTTTAAACAAAACACTGCAAGCACAGACACTTTCATGCCTATCCTTTTTTTTTTTTTTTTTTTGCAAGATGTATCATCTATTTAAGTACATATGTAAAACATGAGCGTACACATGTACAACCACATGAATTCTTTTCAAATTACCATTTTCTTTTTTTGTGTGAGTGCTTTGTATTTCAGGTCTGGTTGAAAAGATTGTGGTTAACGAGTCAGTGGATTTTTTTTTTTTTTTTTAGCCCGTGCCTTCGACTCTAGATCCAAATCAATTTGAATGGAAATACGATATCGTCATTCTATCTATCGATTGGAGCTATTCTTCATGTAACAGCCACGCTACTGTCACCGAGCACACAGCGGACCAGTAACCTCTGAAGACAAACCTATCTCTATGTCTTTAGTTATATTTTACTCATTTATCTAACACAGAACTTAGTTGCCCCGACACCCGGTCACCCTTAAAGTAGACACAAAACACTCACACTGCTTAGACAACCTATAGGCAGGGATTCCAGCAGGAGCCTTTGTTTGTTTATGTGGGTTCAGCGGTTTTGTTTTTTTCCATCTTACTTACTCTCACTCTCCCAGGCAGGTAATGCCAGTTTCCATGCACGGTTGTTCAGTTATGTTGTGTACACACATATGCAGACTGTCTTGTTTTTGTATTGACAGAGTCTCACTAAAGGCCACAAACTTCCTATGCTCTATCAAAATTACCTCACTTTTACTGCGTCACAGAACTGTGTGCCCAAAACAAACACAGCAGTGACTCCAGCTAACTGAATAGTGACTACATCATCTGTCATATGCGCGTTGCTTAGTGAGAGGAATGACTGGGGTTGTTAGTTTTTAGTGCCTATTAACCTATCCAAACAAGTCAAATCAGTTCAACTAGTAAGTCTGCTTCCAAATTGTTCTACAAATACTTTCAACATTGTTACATGAGGATTTATAGGTGCAAATGTATATATTTTTTTTTTCTTTACAATTTTTTTCATTAAATTTTTTTTTTTAAATCTCTAAAATGTTCCTGAAAACACAGCTGTTAACAACTACTAACTACAGAAGGTACGTCCAAACCTGAGAAGCCTGTTCGGTGTGCCATTAGCTTCAGTGAAAGAAAGACTTTCCCATAGCCTGAGTGAATGTGAAACTCAAGCTGTGCTGTTTTTAATGTTATATGGTCCACTACACTGCATTCGCTGTGTGAGAGTGCCCTCGCATGTATTCTCCACCCAGCACCAGTCCGCTCAACCTCTCGCTGAGTTTTGCCTTGCAGTGAGAAAGAAAAACACCACGGCAGAAGTTAGCCAGGTAGCAATTAGTAAAGAGCCCCTTTAACTGAAACAGAATATGTCCATACAGAAGACAAGAACTGCGCAGGCTATCTGTTCGAGGCCAAGACCAATGTTATTTATATAACAAGAGACATCCTAGGTAAGCTGATTCTCTTGTCCAATGTACTATGCTTTTTCTTTTCTTTTTTTAAATCACGTGAATGTGAAAAAACAGCATCTGTAATAGTTAGTGGCATCTATGTTATACCCTTTACAAGACTGTCATTAAAACAAACAAGTGTCACAACAGAAATATAGGAAGAGTGCCTATTTTCATTCTTTTTTTTTTTTTTTTCCTTGTCCACAACTTCACCTTTGCAGCCCACAAAGCCAACACTGTGTGGGTTTTTTTTTTAGCCACCATTTGCACTCCCAAATACCCATCTGAGTCTTAACAAAACAAAACCCCCAAAAAATGAACAGACCATGCCTGGTTTCGAACAAGATTAGCCTCTACACATCGTAAGCCTTGTTACCTAGCTACATCAATATTTGTGTAAAAGTAGACATGCCACAGTGCCTTAAGAAACTCAGTCTGGTTAACTAACTATGCACAGCAGTTGAGCTGGCTTGAGGCTACTCCAGTCCACACCACAGACTGCTGTTGCTCATTTACCTACTGTATGTGCAAAACTGTGCACCACATCCACACTACTGCTCAGCGGCAAGCACATAAAACACCCCATCTAATTAGAGTACATCAAATGTGTTCACACATGCACAGACATTAGTGTCATGCCAACCCCAGGGCAGTCCTCTCTTATTTTATTTTTTTTCCTCTCTCTCAATTTGCCTCTAAAAACAAATGAAACACCTCGACTCCTGTCCCTTCAACTCGGAGATTGTGTGAAAAATAAAAGTGTAATATAACTATCTCTCTTTATTTCGAGCCTAAACTACCACATGACGTGCAGTCGGTGACGATGACAAAGTGGGGACCATTTACCTGCCGCCGGGATGCGGTGGTGCGCTCCGGGAACAGATGATAGCCTCTGAATGCCGGGTGAGGTGTTACTTCCTGGGGCTCGATGCTGGTTCTCCGAGTGGTTGCCGTGAGCTCCAAGTGGTGCGCAACCGGCACCGTGCTGCTGCTGCTGCTGCTGTGGATATAGTTGCTGCTGCTGATGCTGCTGCTGCTGCTGCTGGTGGTGGTTGTTGTGGTGGTTGTTGTTGTGGTGGTGGTGGTGGTGGTGGTGATGGGGGTTGGATACCATAAGTCCGTTGCCGGTTATTCCACTGCCATTCCCAACGCCGAACTGCTGGTAATATCCAGACCGAGAACGCGATCGAGTCCTCGGGGGCTCCATGGCCAAGTGGTGCGGGTGAAGGGGATGGAAGAGAAAAGAGGAGGACGCGGCTGGGGACTGCGGCGGAGAGCCGTTGGTGGATCCGGCCGGTACAAAGCCCCTCGCGCCGCTCTGGCTGTAACTATAGCCCCCGAGTCCTCTGCCCCCCTCCGCGCCCCCGTACTCCGTTCGCTCCGCAGACTCCGCCGCCCCCGCCTCGTCGAATAAATCAGCCCCTTTAGGGACAGGCTCCGGGGTGGAGGGCAGCCGGGGGCAAACTCTGGGCTCCCGAGTCGTTGGCTGTCCAGCGGCTGCGATTGGCATTTCCTTTCGGGGGATTTCCTCTGTTTCTTTTCTGCGTTTTTTTTTTTTTTTTTCCTGGTTTCCTCTCGCAGAGAAATCTTTTACACTGTTAACACACACACACAAAAAATACAAAAGGTGGGAGAGTTAAACCGAGCCCAACAACAACAACAACAACAACAACAACGAACTGTTCGTGTGAACTGTCACAGCATATGTTGACAAGCACGTGTGTTTTAATTTCGACTTGGAAGAAGTGAACTTCCCTCAACTTTGCCTCAGAAACGTTTCTAAAAAAAAATATTATTTTTTAAAAAAACCAGCGTGATTCCCGTAAACTGGTTCAACAACTTAACGTGAATTAAAACACCAAATGCGGGTATAAAAGGTCGCGTTTAAAACATTTATTCTCCATAAACAGGAGAGATTTCTCTCTCGTGGCTTCACAACAAGAGAGGCCATGGTGGCTGGGGGAGGGAGGAGGGAAGGAGGGGGGGAGACAAATAGCATAGCACACCGGGCTAAACGCTTGTTTTGAACCGTACAATAATGGCGGTGCCGCTTTCTCACACCCGCATTCAGCCCCGAACCGAGTTTAAAGCTACTTTATCCACTTTAACGTCCATTTAAACTAGTTCCGCCAGTCTGCGTAATGTCGTCCGGCTAGCTCGCCAAGCCAACGCACAACCCCCACCTCCTCCTCCACCTCCTCCTCCACCTCCTCCTCCTCCACCACCTCCTCCTCCTCCTACCGCCGACAAAAACACGAGAGAAAAACCCCCGTAGCTAACCACCCACGCCTCGAGTCCCTTTAACAAAAC